>NC_133302.1:5575252-5618638 GCF_005239225.2 Populus alba
GAACAACACTCATGCCAATCCTTATAGGTGACTACCATCTTCTGAATATGCTTTTTGACATTCTTGTTTAGGCCAACTTCTACCAGGCACCATTCATCTTGGTCTATTATGGCGAAGAATTGGATGCTTGATTTTCCTATTTATTGCAGAGCTCCATTATGCTGCTTGCCGTTGAAATTCTTGGGCATTATTAATTTTTCTAGTGGACCATTATCGATAGATCAAATATGCTTTCACAAAATTTCTCTTCAACTCACTTTTTTTTCACGTCAATCGAAACAGTCTCAACAAAGTTTCGTCAGATGAATTTCTTATACAAAGTTTCCCCATCAAAAATAGAAATCCATTGCACCTCCTCACGTCTTCTTGTTTGATTTTGGGGATGCCCCATGGGATATGCGCTGGTTTTGGATGAAAATTCTTGATTTCATAGGTACCCACGGGTTTCCATCCATCTTCTCTTTCGATTGAGCAACAATAGGCGGGGTTTATTTCTATATGCAATGTGTAATTTAGTTTGTAACCCTTGTTCCTAAAGTCTATTCTAGCCATAAAGCTGGCGTGACCAAAGCGTCAGAATTGGTTTCTTTCCTTGGTCCTAGATGGGTGAACTTTATTTCCTCAATTCTCTAACCAATTTAGATAGGTTTCTTAGTAAGGTTCTTATCTTCTCATCCTTGGTTTGCCGTTTTTCCTTTCTCTTGGTAATAATCAAAATCGAGTCTCCATACAATCTATCTTTCTAATATTCTGCCCAATGCCACCTCTAAACGAGAATGCATAGCTTCAACTCCTATGTTTTATTGCACCCAAACTGCAACTTAACTAAAACCGGATAATGTTTCTTATCAGGTAGAGATTAGTCATTGCCCCACTCCATTACCACAACACCATCAAAGTTACATAATCCACCAATTTGAATTCCCTTCCTCGACTGAAAGCACATCTTTATCAAAAAATCAAATTTTTAATAAACGTGCTCATAATTTTCCACGCGCATGGCAGCTAGGTGATTGGTAATGACATTTCATGGCTTTCCTTGTTCATATATACTATGTTGTACTCAGCTAGTGAACTTGCCATTTTTCAATTCAAACTCGATAGATAGGGGTGGATTCAGTAGGTTTGCTTGATTTTTGTGAAAGTTGTTCACAGAACTCTTAATTCCAAATTCCAAGATTCTTCTTCCTTAACAATTGAAGAAATGAGGTCATAAGCCATGGTTAATTTGGGATATAAAGCCGAGCAAATGTAATTCCAACGCTTCCAAAGAACCTTCTTACATTCCTTCTTAGTCTATAGATTGAATATCGTTTACTTACACGGGGGTCCATTTCTATCCTTTGTACTCATCAATAAAATCCCAAACAACTTCCATAGATTTCCACCCCGGAATGAACACCTTGCATGGTTAAGCCTCACTTGTACTTCCTTAATCTTCAAATAATTCCTTTCAATATTTGGAACATGATTCTCTCCTCTCTAGATCCAACCGCACTTTAATCTCTTTATGCATCAAATGTCCATGTAATAGATCAACATAGCGCTTTGGTAGGTGCCGCCCAACGTTCTTTAACCCAAACGGATGACGCTTTGTAGGCGGGTTTCCAAGCTTGTTGCATGTTGTTCATTTTTGTGAATCCCTAATGTTTATTTCTACCATTTTCCTCTTCTAACAACTATATGGATTTCTTTAAAGTCCGGCCATTCAATTCTCAGTGTAAAGTGCAGGTGTAGTTTATGGAAGATTCGCTTTGAAAAGAAAAAATGATGTGTAAAACACCAAGATGAACTTTTGAAAAGGCATTCTGGAACCTCGATTTAAAAAAGTTGAAAAAGGAAAACAACACAATATCATGATCAAACAAGCATGTTGATTAAATTTTGAACACCATGAGTTTCTTGGTCTCCAATTCTAGAACATCTCTCCCTTGGCTAGCTTTTGAATAAAGGTCTTGAGATTCAAGATGCTTTAAGCTTTAGGCTTTGTTTTGGATGCAAAAAAGATATTATGGAGCATACATCCTAAGGATAGGCTCTAGTTCCTTTATGTGAGACATTGGGTAGGTTTACTACTGCTGGCTGGGGGGTCTCTAAAAGAGGCGTCTCTTGCTGTTGCAGTGATCACCCTCGTAAAGGCGATATGGAGGTCCTAATGCAGATAATGGGATGGTACGTGTACCAATCACAATCAGTCCTAAACACTCAGCAAAGAGTTGGGGTTTACACAAACTTAAAGCCTTGACTCAAGTCATAAGGCAAGCTGCTAGTCCCACTTAATCTTAAAGTTACATGGTGTGTGCCCTCCAAACATAATAAATAATAATAAAGTGATGCATTACTATGCCATGTATGATAGAATGTAAAGATGTAGCTAAAGCTTTTACAAAGCATCATAAGAAAACAAAAACCATAACACATAGCATAAACGGAAAGAAAAAATCAAGCTTAGTCCAAGGGTCCCCAGTGGAGTCGCCATTCTGTCGCATGTCAAAAAAAAATCCGCGCGGCATCCGATGGCGATTTTTTCATTTTGTTTTTTGCTGATTTGGTTCTTTGGAGTCGCCACCTAGTAATTTTGGGTCACTAGGAACCCTACTGGTCTTTCAGAGATTCTAAGGCAAGGGACTGGTTGCGTAAAGGGAAGATATTAGCACCCCTAGCACGCCCTACCTAAGGTAAGCTGCTTGGTGTTTGGTTTGCTCTATAATTGCTATCATGTTGGTGTTTTCTAATCCCATCAATTTTCCTAGGTTTGATTCAAATAAAATTTATTTGGATGGAAATCCAAGGAGATTCCATGTGCTTTGAAAGCTCATTTTTCCCTTAATATTTCAAGAGTTTGCGACTCGTAAATCGCAAGAAGGAGGGACAAAAAATTTAGAAATCTAAGGAAATTCAAAGCGCTTTAAAAGCCTCCTTTTGCCTTAGTATTTCATACTTTCACGGCTCGTAAACCGTGGAGTCAAAAATTTAAAATTTTAAAATGTCCTCGATTATAATCAAGGTTTCTTTCAAGGATGTGTGCGGATTTATTACTCCCAATAATATTTTGGATATTCGTCCTTTAAGGATTTCTTTATCCAAACATTAGCGGTGAATAATAGATGAATTCCCCCAAAATAAAATTTTTTATAGTTTTTTGGAAATATTGGCCAATACCTTTGGAGTTTTACAAAACATGTTGTAAAATCCAGAAATGCAAGAAAATAATTTGTGTTTAAGAAATCTATGCGAAAACACATTTTCAAAACTTCCAATATTTTTTTAATATAAAAAGAACATTCAAAACATGTTAGAGTATTGGCCGTATGCATGAAAACAAAACTTTTGTTTTTTATAAACATTTTTTTTTTGTTGACGAAAACCGGGTATTTTAATACCGGATTTGTATCTTTACAATATAAAATTACAAATCGATATTGACCAAAATACAAGTAATACAATTATATAGAAAATCAAAATTCTTTGAAATAATTTTGAAGAATTTTTTATATTTTTTTTTAGGGCTGGACCCTAGCTGGGCCCACGTGGCTGGCTGAACCCAGCAGGCCTCATGTAAACAATGAAATATATTTGGTGTGAACAGTGAAATAGCATTTCACTATTCACGTGAATTATATTTGATGTGAACAGTGAAATATCATTTCATTGTTCGAGTGAATTATATTTCACTTGAACAGTGAAATGCAAGGAAATGGCGGAAACGATGTTGAAGATGATGGCGAACACTTCGAGTGATGCTGGTGGCGGTGGAGAGGCAGTCGACGAGGTCTCCCGGTGGTGCTGACGGTGGCAGTGGCTGGGAAGCGCAACTTTTTTCTGCAGTATTTCTTCTCCTTTATGCAGATGCACGTACCTCTATCTTCCTCCTTTTTGCTTCTGTCTGGTTCTTCTCCTCTTGATCTCGGCTCGGGTGTTTCCTTCTGCCAGTTGTTCATCCTTCTCTGTATACAATGATCTCCCCTCTCGGTCGTCCCCTCACTGTCTCATTGCTTTTTTTTTTTGTTTCCTCCTCCCTCTCTTCTCTGTCCGTTCCTTCTTCGGTTTCTTCTCTCTCTCTTCGGGTTCTCTCCTCCCTTCCCTTTTTTTTTCCCTTTTGTCTCCTTTTTTTGCTACTGTGTTGGGTCCTATTTATAGAGCCAGTCAGCGTGGCTTTTCATTGTGGAGCATGGGGAGCGGGTCACGCAGCGGCTGGTCGGGGTTCGGCTGTTCAGGCGTGCCTCCCTCGGTTTTGGCAGCGCGGCGGCTGGTCGGCTAGTGTCTTCGATCAGTGGTCCAACGACGTGGGGCCTCGGTTGGTCGGTGGGCTAGATGGATCGGCAAAATTAAACAATGCATTCTTTTTCCTTCTTCCCCGCTGCATGTTCGGGGGGAAGAAGAAAGGGGAACAGTGCCGTTCAAAACGGCACCGTTCGGTGTTTCTCTTTTCTTTTTCTTTTTTTTTACGTGTATGAAACGACGTCGTTTTGGAGAAAACGCGCCGTTTCATTTAAATGTGGCGCCAGAAACACGCCAATGTTCAAATCAGCCCCCACTTACTTTTTGTTCATTTCAATTGCGTCCCTGCCAATTTCGATACCCGCCCCATAGTTGGCCGCGTTTTTCACTTTGGTCCTTGGCACCTGATTTATGCAATAGCCCTCAATTGATAAAAAAACTTCCAATTTCTTCAATTAGGCCCCTGAATCAATTCAATTGCAGCCCCTCCATTTACGCGCCTCTTTCAAATTGGTCCCTGGTTTCGGATTTTCTCAATTAAGTCCCTAATTGGCCATTAAACTTCAATATTTATGCAATTAAGCCCCTGATTTGACCCAATAAAATCCTAAAAAATATATTTTGGCCCCAGAACTTAAATTTCTTCTAATTAAAGCCCAAATTGACTTAAAAAATCAATTTTTCTTGCAATCAAATCCCCTATAAATCCAATTAAAAATCCAATTAAGTCCATAACATTCAAATTTGGGCTTTTCTCTCCTCAAAATTTAAATTTTCCTCTAAACAGGGCCCTCATCCTTCAAGAATATACTGTCAAAAATCCAATCTTTGTAATTTATACTCCTTGACCAATTTTCTGACCATTTTCTGAGTGCTTCTGCCTTTTGTTATTTTTCTAACCTCCTTTGACCATTTATTTTATTTTTATTTTTGTGGGGACCCGAAAATGGGTTACAACATATGCCCCCTCTTTATAATGCTTACGGAGCACGGGTTTTGCGCAGTAAGTGTTATAAAGATAAACCCAAAACGGAACTCCCGAAACTGATCTGGTCGAAGCTTGATCGATCTGAAACTCTTTCTTTACAGCAATCCTCTTCGGCCCAAAAAACTATGATCAAAATCTCGAGATCCTTTCTGGCGATCTCCTTTAACCAAAAACTTGGAATCCCATCTGGTGATTCCTTTTAACCAAGGCTGAAATATGAGGTCCCTTCTGGCGACCTCCTTTGACCAATATCAAAATACGAAATCCCTTCTAGCGATCTCAAAACTTGGAATCTCATTTGGTGATTCCACAACCAAAACAAAAATGCGTGTGTGGTCTCATTATGATCAGTGACCTACTCGAGTGGAAAAGGGAAATAGTGGTCTCATTCTTTGGGTGACCTACCCAGTGGGAAGAATGGCCTCATTATTATGAGTGACCTGCCTAGGTAAGAAAAGATGGAGAATGGTCTCATTCTTATGGGTGACCTACCCAGAAAAAATAATGGTCTCATTGTGATGGGTGACCTACCCAAGTGGAAAAAGGAAGAGTGGTTTCATTCTTTGGGTGACCTACCCAGGGGGAAGAATGGCCTCATTATTATGGGTGACCTACCCAGGTTAAAAAAAAAGATGGAGAATGGTCTCATTCTTATAGGTGACCTACCCAGAAAAAATAATGGTCTCATTGTGATGGGTGACCTACCTAAGTGGAAAAAGGAAGAGTGGTCTCATTCTTTGGGTGACCTACCCAGGGGGAAGAATGGTCTCATTATTATGGGTGACCTACCCAGGTAAAAAAAAAAGATGGAGAATGGTCTCATTCTTATGGGTGACCTACCCAGAAAAAAAATAATGGTCTCATTGTGATGGGTGACCTACCCAAGTGGAAAAAAGAAGAGTGGTCTCATTCTTTGGGTGACCTACCCAGGGGGAAGAATTGCCTTATTATTATGGGTGACCTACCCAGGTAAAAAAAAATGGAGAATGGTCTCATTCTTATGAGTGACCTACCTAGAAAAAATAATGGTCTCATTGTGATGGGTGACCTACCCAAGTGGAAAAAGGAAGAGTGGTTTCATTCTTTGGGTGACCTACCCAGGGGGAAGAATGGCCTCATTATTATGGGTGACCTACCCAGGTTAAAAAAAAAGATGGAGAATGGTCTCATTCTTATAGGTGACCTACCCAGAAAAAATAATGGTCTCATTGTGATGGGTGACCTACCCAAGTGGAAAAAGGAAGAGTGGTCTCATTCTTTAGGTGACCTACCCAGGGGGAAAAATGGCATTAATTATTATGGGTGACCTACCCAGGTAAAAAAAAAGATGGAGAATGGTCTCATTCTTATGGGTGACCTACCTAGAAAAAATAATGGTCTCATTGTGATGGGTGACCTACCCAAGTGGAAAAAGGAAGAGTGGTCTCATTCTTTGGGTGACCTACCCAGGGGGAAGAATTGCCTCATTATTATGGGTGACCTACCCAGGTAAAAAAAAATGGAGAATTGTCTCATTTTTATGGGTGACCTACCCAGAAAAAATAATGGTCTCATTATGATGGGTGACCTACCCAAGTGGAAAAAGGAAGAGTGGTCTCATTCTTTGGGTGACTTACCCAGGGGGAAGAATTGCCTCCTTATTATGGGTGACCTACCCAGGTAAAAAAAAATGGAGAATGGTCTCATTGTGATGGGTGACCTACCCAAGTGGAAAAAGGAAGAGCGGTCTCATTCTTTGGGTGACCTACCCAGGGGGAAGAATGGCCTCATTATTATGGGTGACCTACCCAGGTAAAAAAAAGATGGAGAATGGTCTCATTCTTATGGGTGACTTACCCAGAAAAAATAATGGTCTCATTGTGATGGGTGACCTACCCAAGGGGAAAAGGGGAAAGAGTGGTCTCATTCTTAAGGGTGACCTACCCAAGGGGAAGAATGGCCTCATTGTAATGGGTGACCTACCCAAGTAAAAAAAACATGGAGAAGTGGTCGCGTTGTAATGGGTGACCTACCCAAATAAAAACATGGAGAATTGGTCGCGTTGTAATGGGTGACCTACCTAGAAAAATGTTGGTGAGGGCTCAAAGGCGCCCTTGAAATGAGGTAGGGTTAGAAAACGCACTACCCGAGAGGTGAGGGCTCAAACGGCGCACTCGAAATGAGGTAGGGTTAAAAAAAGCACTACCCGAGAAGTGAGGGCTCAACGACGCACTCGAAAAGAGGTAGGGTTAGAAAACGCATTACCCAAGAAGTGAGGGCTCAAAGGCGCACTCGAAATGAGGTAGGGTTAAAAAAAACGCACTACCTGAGAAGTGAGGGCTCAATGGCGCACTCGAAAAGAGGTAGGGTTAGAAAACGCACTACCCAAGAAGTGAGGGCTCAAAGGCACACTCAAAATGAGGTAGGGTTAGAAAACGCACTACCCAAAACACCGATACGACAAATGTTGAAAGCAATGCATTATGATCAATATGCATGTATACTTACCTGAGAAAAATAGGTCCCCCTTTCGTTGTAAACTTCTTCAAGCTCTTGTTTCCATTTGTTTGTCCAACATTTTCTCATGAACCAAAATATACTTCATATCCTCTTAGTGAAGAGATCTCTGGTCCTTATGGATTCGAGGTGACCCCCATCCCATAGAAATATATTTTTGTGTGTCCAGGTAAATGAGTAAAATCTCGGCTGTTTCATGTTTTTATAAGAGGTGTACGTATTGACTCGAACTCGAGACCTGTTGTGCAGATCTCAAACCCTTTACCACCACATTACATTCTTTGGGAACAAAATATAAATCCAAGAAAATGTAAACACATGAATATGAGAAAGAATAGCATATTTCTGCACTGTATGTAGTTTTTTTTAAAATATATATTTTTTATTTAAAAATATATTAAAATATTTTTTATTTTTTTTATATTACCACCTCAAAAAAAATTCAAAAATAATAATTGCAAACAATCACTTGATACACTTTTACAGACTTTTGATTAGCCTCACTCATCTAAGCCCTGTTATTGGTTAATGGTTATCAACAACTCTCTATCTGGTGACTTTTCCGGCCCTCTCTAGAACAACCAACCCCCTGACAATAATAATAATAATATAGTTGAAACCATGTTTTTTATAAAATCTTTATATTTTTTTTAAATTAAATTTTTAAAATATTTTTTAATCGTTTTAACGTGTTAATATTAAAAATAAATTTTAAACAATAAAAAATTATTTATTTTAATATATTTTTAAATTAAAAATACTTTACAAAATAATTACTACCACATCATTAAATACTCCTTTGATCACAGTATATTAGAGAACGCAATCAAGCATATGCTTCAAACAATAAGAGGAAGCTTCAGTGCAGTAGCAAACTTCAACATCTGCTATAAAAGGTCTATTCTTAAATTTTGAAATTTTTTTGAAATATTTTTTTATGTTTTCAAATCAATATTTGTTGCACGTCAAAAATCCGTGCGACATCGGCTGACGATTTTTTTTTGTTATGCGTTGCTTGATTTGGTTCGTTAGGAGTCGCCACCTAGTAATTTATTGAGGGCTACTAGGAAACTGGATGTGCTGGTCTTGTCAGAAATTCACGGGTAAGGGACTGGTTGTGGTTAGGGAAGGTATTAGCACCCCTAACATACCCTACTTGAGGTAAGCTGCTTTGTGGCTTTGACGTGTTAAAGAAGTTTTAAAATTTTATCTTTTCATCGCATATTAGAAATACAATTTACATATAAGTTAATAATTTTGGACCGTGAGCAAATCAAAATATTAAATTCTTCTTTAATCTTTGCAATTTTATCATAAATAAAAACATCCATAAAAAAAACATACAAACACATTTACACACTTTCACTATATTTTTTCTTTTCTTTTCTTTTCTTTTTTGTTACATCCACACTACAAATAATAAAAAGTCAACACTAAACAAAAACAAAAATTACATCAAACAATTTAAAATGACAAAACAACCCCTTAAAAAAATCCATAACAGTGCTGGGAAGCCTTCCCAAAACCGCTGGAACAGGGACGACGCGTTATTCCACGCCCACCCGCCGCCGCCAATGAAGGTGGCACAACGGATGGATCGAGAACGTCATCCTCTCCTCTGTCTCTTTACACCGGCGGTGACCTACAAAACAAACAAAAACACAACAGGTAGTTGATTTCAATTTTGTTCTTTGTTTTTCAATCTGCTTCGGTTTTTTCTTTTTAGATCTGCCTCGTTTCTCTGCATCCCTTCTCTGTTTTAGGCGAGTCAATTTGTTATGGGTTTGTCTTCTTCTCCTCTGTTTCGGGTGGCAGATCGGGCGACGCTGTAGTGTGCAGAGGGCAACAGTTGATCTGTGGCGGCGCTGCTGGATGACGGTGTGGATGGCATTAATGGCTTTGTGGGCGTGCTGCTGGACGGTCTTCACCCTTGTTGGTAGTAGCGGCCTGTGATGGCTACCGGTCGGTTGGCTGGAGAAGAAAATCAAAACCAGGGCGGGGCAACTGTTTGGTTTGTTTGTTTCTCAAGAGGAGGAAGGAGATGGGGGCTCTGGTTTTCTTTGGCAAGGCCACAGGGAAACAATTAGTGGTCGGTTGTGAGAAGGAGAACCGGATTTGGTTTTGGGTAAGCGGCAGGAGAGGGAAAACGAAATGCCAAGGGGAGGAGGCGGTCGAGAGTGGTAGAGGACTGCCGGCTGGCTTTTTGGTGGCTGGGAGTTGGGTTTTTTTTCTTTTTCCAAAAATCCAAATCGGGGAGGGTGGTTGTTCGGTTAGCTTGGTTTAGGTTTAGGTTTTCTTTTTGTGTTTTCTTTTTTCAAAATTTCTCCCTCCCTTTTTGTGTTTGTTGAAGACCAGTATTTATAGGTAAAAATATTGCTAGGTTTCCAAACTTGGTCCCACAACTTCTTTCTTTTTGTAAAATTTGATTTTTCTTAATTTTTTTGTGTTTTTTGAAAACGAGCAATATCAACCTCGATTCGATGAGGAAAATCAATGATTTTAAAAATGACGCGTGAAAAGTCAAATGCGTTCGAGAGACCCTTAAAATTTTAAATTTTTTTTAGACGACGTTGAAAATGCTAAAATGATGAAAATATATTAAAAAACATATTTTTTGGATTTTTTTGTTTTTTCTCTATTTTTTTATTTTTCTGAAAATTTATCAAAACATGGGTCAAAAATTGGGTAGCAATAGATGCCCCCTCTTTACAATGCTTACGAAGCAAAACTCCTCAATGGTTTGCACAGTAAGCTTTAAAAAGAAAAAACTAGTCTTCCTAACTTGTTGAATCCACTCATCTAAAGACCTTAATTTTTTTTCTTTTTTCTATTTCTTTCTCTTTTTTATATATAAAAAAAGAAAAAAACCTGAGATTCCATCTAGCGACCTCCTGTAACCAAAACCAAAGAATATGTGTAACTCGGTCAACCTGAAATCCCATCTGGTGATTCCCTTTAACCAAAGCTACATGAGATCCCATCTGGCGACCTCATTCAACTAGAACAAAAAACGTGTGCAGCTCGGTCAACCTGAAATCCAATTTGACGATTCCTTTGAACCAAAGCTACATGAGATCCCATCTAGCGACCTCATTCAATTAGAACAAAAAAATATGTGCAGCTTTGTTGCTGCCCAATTTTTGACCCATGTTTTGATAATTTTTCAGAAAAATCCAAAAATAGAGAAAAACATCGAAAATCCAAAAAAAATACTTTTTAATATATTTGTGTCGTTTTTAGCATTTTCAGCATCGTCTAAAAAGAATTTAAATTTTCAAAGGTCTTTCAAACACATGTAACTTTTCACGCATTATTTTTAAAATCATTGATTTTTCTCATCGAGTCGACTTTGATATTGCTCATTTTTAAAAAATACAAAAAAATAAGAAAAATCAAAATTTATAAAAAAGAAGAAGTTGAGGGACTAAGTTGGGAGGCCTAGCAACATATTTACCTATAAATAGTAGCTTCCAACACACACAAGAGGGGGGGACAATTTTAAAAGAAAAATACAAAAAAAAGGAGGCAAACCTAACCCTAAACCTATCTCTAACAAGAAAGCCGTCGGCCCCCCATGTTGAATTTTTTGCTCCCCCACTTCCAGACCATCCCCATTTTCAACCTTCAGCTGCTCACCCTCCTTCCCCACAAACCAGAAACCAGCCGCTCAAGCCTCCTCTCCCCCCGGCCAAGACCTTCCTCCCATTTCCACAGACAACCACTTTTCTCCCCCGGCCGCTAGCCAAGACAGAACCATTCTCTTCGTCATCTCCTCCGGTCGGCAGCAGACCCAGCTCACTGCCTCCAGCAGCGCCGTTCCTCACCGGAGATCCACAAGCCTCACAGACGACAACAGTGAGCCTAACCGCCGCTACCACCAACAGGGGGAAGACCAGCCAGCGGCATGCCCACAGACCCTGATCTGTCCATTCCTCCACCTCAACATCGACAACAAGCCCATCTCCACCGCGACTTTAGCAGCCACGGACGACAGCCGCCAAATCAAAAGGAGAAGATCGAGAACAAACAAACCACTTGAAGAAGAAGGAGAAAATGGCAAACCGAGAGAGAACATGAGGCTTTGAACAGATCTAAAAAATAACCAGATAAAATCGATTGCCTATGTTCTTTTCTTCGTTTGTAGGTGACGGTGGGTGTCACCACCAACAGAGAAGGGAAAAGGAAAGGAAGCTGAGCCAGATCCACCCGTTTTCTGGTCTTGTTCGTGGTGGCGCGTGAACCCACGTGCTGCCAGTGGCGGTGGCGCATGGGAAGACGCGCCGCCACTATTCTTGCTATCCTTTGGCTTCACAGAACTGGTCCCCACACTGCTATGGATTTTTGAATGGTTGTTTTGTAATTTTAGAATTGTTTAATGTAATTTTTGTTTAATGTAATATTTATTTAGTTTTGAGTTTTTGTAACTTGTATTTTGTAAACATGGAAGCAAAAAAAAGAAAAGGAAAGGAAAAGAAAAGAAAAAAATATAGTGAAAGTGTATGTGTGTGTTTGTATGTTTTTTTATGGATGTTTTTATTTATGATAAAATTTCAAAGAATAACGAAGAATTTAATATTTTGATTTGCTCACAGTCCATAATTATTAACTTATACGTAATTTGTATTTCTAATATCCAATGAAAAGACAAAATTTTAAAACTTCTTTAACACGTCAAAGCCACGAAGTAGCTTACCTCAGGTAGGGTGGGTGTTAATACCTTCCCTAACCACAACCAGTCCCTTACCCGCGAATCTCTGACAAGACCAGTACATCCGGTTTCCTAGTAGCCCTCAATAAATTACTAGGTGGTGACTCCCAATGAACCAAAGCAAGCAACACACAATGAGAAAACAATCGCCAGTCGATGCCGCGTGGATTTTCCGACGTGCGACAGACTCAGTCAACCTGAAATCCCATCTGGCAATTCCTTTTGACCAAAGCCACCTGAGATCCCATCTAGCGACCTCATTAAACTAGAACTAAAAAATGTGTGTAGCTCGGTCAACCTGAAATCCCATCTTGTGATTCCCTCTAACCAAGCTACCTGAGATCCCATCTGGCGACCTCATTCAACTGGAAAAAAATGTGTGTAGCTTGGTCAACCTGAAATCCCATCTGGCAACCTCATTAAACTGGAAATAAAAAATATGTGTATCTCAGTCAACCTAAAATCCCATCTTATGATTCCCTCTAACCTAAGCTACTTGAGATCCCATCTAGCGACCTCATTCAACTGGAAAAAAATGTGTGTAGCTTGGCCAACCTGAAATCCCATCTGGCGATTCCCTTTAACCAAAGCCACCTAAGATCCCATCTGGCGACCTCATTCATCTGGAACTGAAAAATATAGGTAGCTCAATCAACCTGAAATCCCATTTAGCGATTCCCTTTAACTAAAGCTACTTGAGATCCCATTTGGCGACCTCATTCAAATGGAACTAAAAAATATGTGTAGCTCACATCAACCTGAAATCCCATCTGCCAATACCCTTTAGTCAAAGCTACCTGAGATCCCATCTGGCGACCTCATTTAACTGGAACTAAGAAATATGTGGAGCTCGATCAACTTGAAATCCCATCTGGCGATTCCCTTTAACCAAAGCTACTTGAGATGCCATCTGGCGACCTCATTTAACTAAAACAAAAGAATGTGTAAAAAGTGGTCTCATTGTAATGGGTGACCTACCCAGGTGGAAAAAATATAAAGTGCGGTCTCATTGTAATGGGTGACCTACCCAAATGGAAAAAATGTGAAGTGCGGTCACATTATAATGGGTGACCTACCCAGGTGGAAAAAGTATAAAGTGCGGTCTCATTGTAATGGGTGACCTACCCAAAGAAAAAGAAAAGAATGGTCTCATTGTAATGGGTGACCTACCCAAGTGGAAGAATGGCCTCATTGTAATGGGTGACCTACCTAGAAAAATGTTGACGATGGATCAAAGACGCACTCGAAAGGAGATAGGGTTAGAAAACGCACTACCTGAGAAGTGAGAGCTTAAAGGCGTGCTCAAAAGGAGGTAGGGTTAGAAAACGCACTACCTGAGAAGTGAGAGCTTAAAGGCGTGCTCAAAAGGAGGTAGGGTTAGAAAACGCACTACCTAAAAGATGGCAGCTCAAAGGCACAATCAAAATAAGGTAGGGTTAGAAAACGTACTACCCTAGAAGTGAGTGCTCAAAGGCGCACTTGAAATGAGGTAGGGTTAGAAAACGCATTACCCGAGAAGTGAGGGCTCAAAGGCGCACTCTAAATGAGGTAGGGTTAGAAAACACACTACTCGAGAATTGAGGGCTCAACGGCGCACTCGAAATGAGGTAGGGTTAGAAAACACACTATCCGAGAAGTGAGGGCTCCAAGGCACACTCAAAATAAGGTAGGGTTAGAAAACACACTACTCAAAAGATGGTGGCTCAAAGGCGCACTCGAAATGAGGTAGGTTTAGAAAACGCACTACCCAAGAGTTGGTGGCTCAAAGGCGCATTCAAACTGAGGTAGGGTTAGAACACGCACTACCCTAAAGGTGATGATAAAACACTAATCTGACAATGTTGAAAGCCATGCATTATGGTTAATATGCATGTATACTTACCTGAGAAACATAGGTCCCCATTTCTTCATGGTGTCTTTCTTTCCTCAAAAGTTGGAGTGTTGGTAGTGAACTTCGATGGCTTTTTCACTCTTGCTTACTCGAGTCATCTCTTCTGATTTTGACCTTTAGGAAAGACTTGATATCATCATTCTTCTTTGTCCTCTGCCCCTTTATCTCAAGCGTTGCCAATTTTGCTCGACATTTTCTTAGAATGGGAATCATGGAGCCAAGCCTATCATATGTTTTTTTATTGCCCCCTAGCTTGATCGTGCCCCCAAGTGTTCATTTCGGGTTTGGGGATGAGGCTATGTGAAGGAAGGTTTGACAAGGAGTTGTTTTCATGTAGAATTTTTGGAATTCCAAAGCTATTCCAGACACAGAAATTATTTTGACATCGATTCAAAGCAAACTCATTCTGAACAAGTTCAAGTGATTCCTATGGAGAGGTTATCAGAAGTGATGAAAACTTTTTTTTTTTTTGGTTTTTGGTGAAAAATATGAAGTGACATTTGGCTGGTCGAAATGGTTCAAGATTTAATATGAGAGTTTCAAAGATCCAGTCTTGAAAGCATTCAGTTTATTTGCATGAATAATGATTTGGTTCACATGAGAAAGCATTGTCTACCGATCCAGATTACTTGCCTTTGATCAGAAAAGGCTTGATTAGACACATAATGTAGGCTTAGGCTCTTGGTTATGAAGAAAATGATATTTGTAGGCTCAAAAGGTGTTTAAGGGATTTCAACACTAAGGATCACTTGTGCTTGTTTCTTGACCTTTTGTTATTTGAATGTCTTTCCAAAATTGATCTATCGTGTCCCCTAGTGATGGGCTTGAGCTCTTTCTCTTTGCTTTTGTTTTCTTCATATGGTTTTGAGCACCATCATATTGTTTTTGTTTTTTTTTGTTTTTTATGCTCAAAACTTTTGATCCTTTGGATTTTTCTTCATGCCCCCTAAATTTTTTTGGGCACCTTTGATGATTGAGAATTTTCTTTTATGCCCCCTAGTGTTGCTTGGGTACTTTCAATTATTAAGGTTTTTTCTACGTCATCGTACTTACTCCTAGTGTGGGGTGTAATCCTGGCCAAGGTTATTTATCTTAAGAAAAGCATTAGGCTCAAAAAAGGACTGCAAATGATATATTTTAGCCTCGTGAAAAGATTATCAAAGATGACCTTTATTCATTTCAAAATCATGCATTTAGGATCGGTAAGTCATGCTTTCATGCGAGTATACAATGTGATTTCTCATTATTCATTCAAATAATACTCAACTTTTTTTTTTAGGTTTTCTAGGTGTATAGTTACCTTTCTAAAGAATCACTTGAATTTCCAGAACTCATTTGTTTTGGACAAACATCAACATGATTTCTGTTTTTGTACTAAACTTTGAATTCCCAAAAATCCTTGTGAACATGTGTGATCATGTATAGTTTTGGAAGAAAAGGAAAACACACCCAAAGATTCTTGGTGTGATGGTTTCATGCTTAACGGTTATGCTCAATGTGTTATTTGCATGAAACAACAACAAAAATAAGGTATGTTATAAGCACATGATCTTATTAACAATAAAGGCTCATTTGACAAGGAAAGTCTTTTGGAATTTTAAGTCAAATTACCAACAAAAACTGGAACAGGTTGAAACAAAATCAAGAAGTTTTGCAGGCATAATCAAACATAGGTTTTTTTTGTTTTTTTTTTTGTGTTTTCTTTTTTGTAGAACAAGAATAGGCTCCATTATGCACTGGTGGTTTAATTTCTCTTCACTCAGCCTTCCCAGAAAAGCTTTTACAGAAATACAGGTTTGTGTTGAGGCTCTTGACCATGTTTGCCCCTAATTTCTTTGGGTTGAGTCGTTGTTGGGTTTTGAACAAAGATGATAGGTCGATTGGAAGGAAACTTCCCTAGAGTTATTTTTCAGTATTTGCTCGAGTAAGCTAGAGGTGAGTCACACATGTCTTCAGAAACTCCAACTCTTCTTAAAAATAGACATTACGACGAGCACACTCTTCATCTTCCATGTTTTTTCGTTCAAAGTTGGGTGTTGTAGACTAGTAAGGGACCTACTTTTCATTCTGGTGCATGCATGACAAATGGATGAACATGTAATCTATATGATGAACTCGCCCTTCGAGGGGTGACAATATGGTCGTAACTCTTGTATGATGGAACACAAATCGTGATTTTTATCTAAACTCTACTATGAAAATTTTCTGAGTGACGGCCATTGTGTCACCCACAAGTCTTGAGTTCAAGATGCTTCAAGAAGGGTTTTCCCTTATGCAAATAACGATAACACATACAACCTAAGGACAAGTTATATTCATTATGTGAACATGGGTAGGTTTTCTATCTGGTCTCAAAAGGGTCTCATATCTGTCTAGTGACGATCTTTGTAAAAACAGTAAAGAGGCGTTGCAAGAAATGATTAAGGCATGTATACCCACCATTACCAAGCAGGCATTCAGATATGAGTTGGGTGTTTCACACATCTGAATCCTGACCAATAGTCTTAGGGCAGATCGTTAGTTCCCCACCTAACCTAGAAGCTTGTGTGTGCTTTCAAATTTAAAATAAGTGATGCATGAAACAATTCTATAAAATGCATGGAAACAAATATTGAAAAAAAAAAGATAAAATTGCAAAAACTTAAACACACCAAATACACAAAGCTTAGTCCAATATTGTTAGAAAAAGTACCTTCCCCAGTGGAGTCGCCATTTTTTCGCTCGTCAAAATCCGCGCGGCATCGGCTGTCAATTTTTTTTTGTTATGCGTTGCTTGATTTGGTTCGTTAGGAGTCGCCACCTAGTAATTTATTGAGGGCTACTAGGAAACCGGATGTACTAGTCTTGTTAGAGATTCGCGGGTAAGGGACTGGTTGTGGTTAGGGAAGGTATTAGCACCCCTAATGCACCCTACCTGAGGTAAGCTACTTTGTGGCTTTGACGTGTTAAAGAAGTTTTAAAATTTTATCTGTTCATCGGATATTAGAAATACAATTTATGTATAAGTTAATAATTCTGGACCGTGAGAAAATCAAAATATTAAATTCTTCTTTAATCTTTGCAATTTTATCATAAATAAAAACATCCATAAAAAAACATACAAACACACATACACTTTCACTATATTTTTTCTTTTCTTTTCTTTTCTTTTTTTGTTACATCCACACTAAAAATAATAAAAAGTCAATACTAAACAAAAAAATAATATTACATCAAACAATTTAAAATTACAAAACAACCCCTAAAAAAATCCATAACAGTGCTGGGAAGCCTTCCAAAACCGCTGGAACAGTGGCGGCGCGTTATTCCACGTGCCACCGCCACTAGCGGCGTGTGGTTTCATGTGCCGCCGTCGATGAAGGTGGCACAACCGGTGGATCGGGAACGTCATCCTCTCCTTTGTCTCCCTACGCCGACGATGACCTGCAAAACAAACAAAAACACAACAAGCAAATGATTTTAATTTTGTTCTTTGCTTTTCAATTTGCTTCGGTTTTTTCTTTTTAGATCTGCCCCGTTTCTCTGCCTCCCTTCTCTATTTCAGGCGGGTTGGTTTGTTATGGGTTTGTCTTCTTCTCCTCTGTTTTCGGGTGGCACATCGGGCGGCGCTATAGTGTGCAAAGGGCGACGGTGGATCTATGGCAGCGCTGCTGGATGACGGTGTGGATGGTGCTGATGGCTTTGTGGGCGTGCTGCTGGACGGTCTTCACCCTTGTCGGTGGTAGCGGCCTATGATGGCTGCCGATCGATCGACTGGAGAAGAAAATCAAAATCAGGGTGGGGCGGCTGTTTGGTTTGTTTGTTTCTCGAGAGGAGGAAGGAGATGGGGGCTCTGGTTTTCTTTGGCAAGGCCAAAGGGAAAAAATGAGTGGCCGGCTATGAGAAGGAGAACCGGATTTGGTTTTGGGTAAGCGACGGGAGAGGGAAAACGAAATGGCCAAGGGGAGGAGGTGGTCGAGAGTGGCAGAGGACCGCCGATTGGCTTTTTATTGGCTGGGAGTTGGGTTTTTTTCTTTTTGATCAGGGGGCGCGACGACTGTGTTTCCAAAAATCCAAATTGGGGAGGGTGACTGTTTGGTTAGCTTGGTTTAGGTTTAGGTTTTCTTTTTGTGTTTTTTTTTTTTTTAAATTACCCCCTCCCTTTTTATGTGTGTTGAAGACTAGTATTTACAAGTTAAAATGTTGCTAGGTTTCCAAACTTGGTCCCTTAACTTCTTTCTTTTTATAAAATTTAATTTTTCTTAATTTTTTTGTATTTTTTGAAAACGAGCAATATCAACGACGATTCGATGAGGAAAATCAATGATTTTAAAAATGACGCGTAAAAAGTCGAACGCGTTCGAAATACCCTTAAAAATTTAAATGTTTTTTTAGACGACGTTGAAAATGTTAAAATGACGAAAATATATTAAAAAAACATATTTTTTGGATTTTCGTTGTTTTTCTCTATTTTTTGAATTTTTCTGAAAATTTATCAAAACATGGGTCAAAAATTGGGTAGCAACAATATTGATATGTTGATATAAAAAATAATTAAAAAATATATATTATTTTGATGCATTTATAAATAAAATACATTTTGAATCACAACCATTACTACAATCTCAAATATACCTTTATGATTTGCTATCATAAGAATTTGCTATCCACTTATGATTTGCTATCCAATCTGCACACACCAGTTTTTTCATTAATATAAAGATCTTATTTTTCTTTGTTGTTAGAAATTATCTATGAATAACTTTCTATTTTTTTCCGAGTCATTAACTAAAAAGTAAATAAAATAAAATTTTAGATCAAAACTAAAACAAAAAATCAAAATACAAAATGCAAACACTTTAGGGATAAAAATTTTAAAAAACATACCTAGGCTACTTTCTGGTTTCAATATCATATTTGATCTTTGAAGTTTCAAGTATTTTTAATGAATTAAATTGAACAAAATTTTGCCAAATCAAAAGGTAGCAGCGTGAAGCCTAGGAAATTCTACTACTTCTCGAGATAATAGTGACTTTGATGACAAGTTTTAGCTAGGCCATGAAATATACATGTGCTAGTGAGTCGTGTTAGTCCAAATCCGTGCCAAGACATTTCCAATCTCTACGAGAATATCCTCCCATTAAATTTTTAACGTGTAAAAGACAGCCGAAAGGCTTCCCAGATTGACTTCAAGGAATCAAGAAATGTCCAACAAGTTGCAGTGGAAAATTATACGTAGACTTAGCTTTTCGACGATTAAAGTCTCCCCGTTGTGTCTTTCACGAAGGCTTTGGATGAGATTATAGAGAGAAAATATTGAGCATTCCTTGGAAATTTCAGTGGTTATTGAATTAATGGGACCATTGAACAACTGGTGTTGATGAATAAGCCAGAAGTCCAAGAATCGAGTGGCCAAGAGAGAAATTTACGTGATTTTGTTTGTTTGTCCAATAAGTTGCTGGTTTATATTGCAGTGGAAAATTAAACGTAGACTTAGCTTTTTGATGGTTAAAGTCTCCCCGTTGTATCTTTCACGAAGGCCTTGGATGAGATTATAGATAGAAAATATTGAGCATTCCTTAGAATAAGCATTGAACTGGTGTTGATGAATAAAAGCAAATAACAATTTGATAGATAAAAAATTTCAATAAAAAAATGATAAGGAAAAAGTGTTAACTACACGGCAACTATTGCAATATGCCAAGCAAAACTGGAATGGATAATTATTGAATAGAAATGTTAGCTATTAAATAGCCTTACAAAGATAACAGAAAGACCACAAATTCAGCCCACTATCTATGCTAACAGAAGTGGTAACGTGTACAATGGAAATAAGAAAAAGTCTTCCTAGTAAATAGGAACTTTATTTGCAGAACAAAGAATAATTCTTATCAAATCCCTCCCTTAAACTTACTGTCATTCAACAGTTAGTTTATACTATCAGCATCGCAGACACCCATCATCCTTCGAAGTCTTTGAAAAACATCGACCTTTAATGGTTTGGTCATTATATCTGCTACCTGATCCTTGCTCCCACAATGAATTAAAGCAATCGAACCTTCCTTCGTGAGATTTCGTAGAAAATGATACCTCACATCGATATGTTTACTTCGACCATGCATCACAGGATTCTTGGACAACTTGATGGTTGAACTGTTATCACATCTGATCAAAGTACAAGTCTCATTATTGTATTCAAACTCCTTCAGTACTCTTTTTCATCCATATGGCTTGACACGCACAAACTGCAGCTGCTATAAATTCTGCTTCTGTAGTGGACAATGTGACAATAGGCTGTTTCTTTGAACTCCACGTTACAGCACCTGAACTTAATAAAAAACACATAACCACTTGTGCTCTTTCGATCTTCCATATCTCCTGCATAATCACTATCAGTGAAAGCAAGAAGTCCATCATCTCCAACTTTTCTGTAGTAAATACCATAATTTACCGTTCCTTTTAAGTACCGAAGAACTCGCTTTGCAGCCTGTAAATGCAACTCAGTTGGTCTTGACATGAATCTGCTTATAAGACTTGTGGCAAACATCATATCCGGTCTTGTGGCAGTGAGATACATCAAACTTCCCACAATTTGTTTAAAATATGTCTCATCTATAGTAGTACCATTTTCATCTTTATTGATCTTAAAAACTGGGATAATTGGACTGCTCACTTCATTACTTTCAAGCATTCCAAATCTCTTTAAGATTTCAAGAGCATAATTTCTTTGATATATAAAAATACCATCCGCTTGTTGAAGCACTTCTATGCCAAGAAAAAATCTCATGCTCCCTAAATCAGTCATATCAAACTCTCTCATCATTGAATTTTTGAAATCGCACATCATATTTTTATCATCACCAGTAAAAATCAAATCATCAACATAAATACTTACAATGATGATTTTTCCTGCTGCATTCTTCTTTGTGAAAAGTGTTTGCTCACTATCACACTTCTGAAATCCCTCCTTGATAAAGTGTCCCTCAATTCGACTAAACCATGCTCGTGGAGCCTGTTTTAATCCATACAGTGCTTTGTGTAATTTGTAGACCAAGTGTTCCTTTCCTTCTATCTCGTAACCCCTTGGTTGCTCAATATAAACTTCTTCGCTTAGTTCTCCATAAAGAAAAGCTGACTTGACATCTAGCTGAAAAATCTTCCATCCCTTTTGTGCTGCCAGGGCAATGATCATTCTCACAGTGTCCATTCTTGCTACTGGTGCAAAAACCTCCGTGTAGTCTATTCCATGTTTTTGTGAATAGCCTTTAGCTACAAGCCGTGCTTTGTGCTTGTCGATTTCGCCATGTTCATTGTATTTGGTCTTGTATACCCATTTGACACCAATTTTCTTTGCTCCGGTGGGCAATTCACGCAAGGACCATGTGTTATTTTTTTTAATTGAGCTGATCTCAATGTCCATAGCTTGTCTCCACTTTGCATCCGTTACTGCATCTTCAAAATAAAGAGGATCCCCTGTTGACATATTCTGAACAATATGTGCTTCGTCTTCTATGTCCTCATCGGCCAAGAGGACATAATCATGCAGGTAAGAGGGAGGACGTCGTGTTCTTTGATTACGTAATCTCTCTGTATCATCATTAAACATGTTACTGCTTTCACCCTCTTCTCCCTCAATTTCACTCACCCGTGCCCTTCCCTGAAGTTCATTCACCCGTGTATCAATTTCCCTTGCATCACTCACCCTTGCATCATTTTCACTCACCATTTCATCACTGTCCCCATGATTCTCACTATTTTCATGCACTCGATCCCCATTATTTTCACTCACCCTTATGTTGCTTTCCCCATGAATTTCAGTGTCTGCACTCACCCTCTCTACTTCATCACTGTTATTTTCTCCCCAGTCTAAATCTAACAAGATTTGGCTCTCATAACATACATCCCAATTCCATTGTTCATCCTCCTCAAAAATAACATCTCTACTAACAACAATTTTTTTTGCTAATGGATCAAATAAACGATAACCCTTTGATTCTTCACTCACCCCTAACAAAACACATGGAAAACTTCTGTCATCTAATTTACCTCTTTTAGCAGCAGGGACATGCACATGAGCTAGGCAGCCGAATACCCTGAAATGCTCAACAGAAGGCTTCACACCACTCCACGCCTCTTGTGGTGTGATATTCTTCACTGCCAAAGTAGGACAACGATTCAAGACATAAAAAGTCCATTTCACAGCTTCAGGCCAGAATGTTTTTGGAAGCTTTTTATCAGATAGCATCGATCTAACCATATTCATCACCGTACGATTTTTCCTTTCAGCCACCCCGTTTTGTTGTGGCGTGTAAGCATTTGTGAGCTGCCTTTTGATGCCCATTTTGTTGCAGTAATCTGTGAAATCAATGGAAGTAAACTCCCCTCCCCTGTCAGTGCGTAAGCATTTGATGCTCAAACCTCTCTCCTTTTCCACCATTGTTGTAAACAATTTGAAACAACACAGTGCTTCACTCTTTGCTGTCAACAGGTATACCCATGATTTACGGCTAAAATCATCAATAAAACACAAGGTATACCTTTTTCCACCATTTGAAGTAGGAGATATTGGGCCACATATATCTGCATGAATGAGCTCCAAAGGCTGATTTGCTCTCCACGTTGTCCTTGTCTGCATATCACCACGCTGTTGCTTCCCATTGATACAATTTATACAGACAGTATGTGATTCTTGAAGCCTAGGAAGACCACGAACCATCCCCTTTTGTTGCAAAACTTTCAAGCCTGAATAACTAAGGTGACCGTATCTTCGGTGCCACAAAAAAAACAGATCATTTGTGCTTGTATAAGAGCACCATTCTGATGACACTTTAGCAGCAGCTGGTGTATGAGACAGCAGTATAAACATTCGGTTTATACTCATTTTGGTCTGAATAATCAGACCCTTTAGAGGGTGATATAATTTGCAAAAACCATGTTGAATTAAAATAGCCAAACCCTTCTCTTGTAATTGGCCAATGCTCAAAAGATTGTTTTTGAGTTCTGGGACATAATATACCTCATTCACAACATGAGTAATTCCATTCAGAAATAACTTAATACTGCCCTTCCCAATCACATTCATTTTGCTATTGTTGCCCAATTTTACTGAATGAACAAAACTCTCATCAAGATTTATGAACATACCTCTGCTGCCACACATGTGATTTGAACACCCGGAGTCAAGAAACCAGGCTTCAATTTGTTCAGTTTCAGCTGACTCAGTGTATGCCATCAATAGCATATCATCAACTTGAACCTGTTCTGCTTCGGATAACTCAGTGTAAGTTATCAATAACATGTCCTCAACCTGATCGGCTTCATGCGTCTCTGTGTATGCCATCAAAAGCATATCGGTTTCTGCACTTGCTTCCACATAATTTGCTTCTTTATTCCATCTTGGACATTCATATTGAAAATGTCCAAGATTATGACACTTGTAACATTCCACAGTAGCTCTATTGAAGGCTGAACCTCCTCGTCCACGCCCTCGTCCTCTGTAATGTCCCCTTCCACGTCCACTGCTGCTCCAGGTATTGTCTGCTGTCACCTTCAAAGCCTGCTCCAAACCACTGCTTTTGTGGAATTTTTGCTCGTGTATAGTAAGAGAACTCTGCAACTCATCAATAGTAATTGTATCCAAATTCCTGGATTCCTCAATCGAACAAACTATGTAATTAAATTTGTCTGTGAGAGATCGAAGAATTTTTTCACAGATTGTGACATCAGTCATGGCTTCTCCATACACCCTCATCTTATTTGCTACCGTCATTACTCTAGCAAAATAAGCAGTAATTGTTTCACCAGTCTTCATCTCCAGTATTTTCAAAATCCCTTCGCAGGGCTTGAAGTGTTTGATCGTTTTGACTCGAGCATTTCCCTCATATTTGGTCTTCATTGACTCCCAGATCTTCTTAGACGTATCCTTTTCCAAGATTGTCTCCAGAATACTTCTGTCAATTGCTTGGAAAAGATAGTTCTTGGCTTTAAGATCCTTTAGCTTCCATGCATCAAGCTCTTTCTGTCTTCCTTCTGACAGTGGTTGTTCCCCAAGTGCTGGTTCTTCAAAACCAGTTTCAATTAAGCACCAATATTCCTTGCTGCGAAGAAAATTTTCCATGAGCATGCTCCAATGGTCATAGTGACCATCAAAACGTGGAATAGCTGGTTGCACAAAATGCCCTTCAGAAGACATTGCTCTCTTCACCTCTCTCTGTATAAAAACTCTCACAAAAGCTGCTGCTTTATTTTCAGTTCCCAGTGGGGGCTCTGATACCAGTTTGTTAACTACACGGCAACTATTGCAATATGCCAAGCAAAACTGGAATGGATAATTATTGAATAGAAATGTTAGCTATTAAATAGCCTTACAAAGATAACAGAAAGACCACAAATTCAGCCCACTATCTATGCTAACAGAAGTGGTAACGTGTACAATGGAAATAAGAAAAAGTCTTCCTAGTAAATAGGAACTTTATTTGCAGAACAAAGAATAATTCTTATCAAAAAGCAAATAACAATTATAAAAATAAAGATCAAAGTTAATATAAAAATTAAATTTTAAGAGATGAAATTGAAAAATAAATATTCAAAACAAAATATATATAGCAATCAAAAATTTAAGGACAAAATTTAATATAATCAACAAATAATATAATATTTCTAAATTTTTCACAACTTCTGAAAAGTATTTTCTGTCTAAATTTTTTAGAAAAACACTTTCTTGGAAACTAAGCTAATTTTTTTTTTACTGGAAAATGTTTTTCATTAACCAATTTTTCTAATAACAAATAAATACAAGAAAATTTAAAAAATAATTTTTTAGAAATCACTTTTCAAAAAATAAAGAAAGCCTTAAACTGTGAGAGATTCATAATAAGCATACTAAGCTTATTGAAATAAATTATTATGATAAAAATAAAAATAAAAATGCTTAAAAAAAAAAACAGAGAGACGCCGTGTTTCTCTATTGGTACATGCTAAAAGTCTGGTCATATTTATCTATTTATTTATTAAACAAGATTCTAAAGCCTATATTTAGATAAATTAGCAGAAAGGACAAAAACCCTATATAGTGCAAAAGGCCTATAAACTAGCCCAACAAATCATACCCTGAGAAACAAAAGCCAGAAACAAGCTACCTCAATTCTTGCTCCACCTGGCTAAGAAATGCAGCATGCCCACTTGGAATTATACATCCTCCAAATTCCATGGAAAATAATTGGTTGGAATTGTTTCCTGAGGAGTCATTTCAAAATTTGAAAATAAAAACAGAAAATAGATCCAGCAAATGATTCCAAATATCTTCTAAAAAGAACAACGAAATATGTTTTTTTATTTACCCGTAAGGAAAAATATTAATGGAAAAAATTAAAAAAAATCAATTTAAAAAAATATATAATAAATCAAAATCTAGACTTAAAATCTGACCCATATCAAATTCTTACATTTTGAAAAATATATACAGTGCAAACCATGCTACTTAAATTGTGTTTTTTAGAAAATAAATTATTATTTTTTTATTTTCAGATTGTTTTAATGTGTTGATATCATAAATAATTTTTAAAAAATAAAAAATATTATTTTAATATATTTTTAAATGAAAAATACTTTGAATTGCAATCACTCCTATAATCTCAAACATACCCTTATGATTTTCTTTCCAATTTGCACACTAATTCTCCATTAATACAAAGATTTTATTTTATTGTTGTCTGAGAAATTATCAACCAATAACTTTCTATTTTTTTCTAAGTTTTTGGGTGATTTTTTTATCTCATATCTATGAATTAAAAAGTAAATAAAATAAAATTTTGGATTAATATTAAAAATCAAAATCAAAATGCAAAATGCAAAATGCAAAAACTTCAGGGATCAAAATTTTAAAAAAACACACCTAGGCTGCTTTCTGTTTCAATATCATATTTGATCTTGGAAGTTTCAATTATTTTTAATGAATTAAATTGAACAAAATTTTGCCAAATCAAAAGGTAGCAGCGTGAAGCCCAGGAAATTCTACTACTTCTCGAGATAATAGTGACTTTGATGACAATTTTTAGCTAGGCCATGAAATGTACTTGTGCTAGTGATTCGTGTGAGTCCAAATCCGTGCCAAGGCATTTCCAGTCTCTACGAGAATATCCTCCCATTAAATTTTAACGTGTAAAAGACAGCCGAAAGGCTTCCCAGATTGACTGCAAGGAATCAAGAATTGTCCAACAAGTTGCAGTGGAAAATTATACGTAGACTTAGCTTTTTGACGATTAAAGTCTCCCCGTTGTGTCTTTCACGAAGGCCTTGGATAAGATTATAGATAGAAAATATTGAGCATTCCTTAGAATAAGCATTGAACTGGTGTTGATGAATAAGCAAAAATTAAGTCCAAGAATATTAAATATTGAACTGGTGTTGATGAATAAACCCCTATTTTGACTTTGCAGGGAAGTGCCAAGGCCAGGATTTGAGGCATTTGGCCTAGCAGTTTGATTTTGCAATCCTCGGACTTGGAGGTTATCCATCTGTGAACTATATATATACGAATGAAGTGATCATATTATAAAACCTTTCCATAATTGGTAGTCTCTCTTAAGCAGTAAAAGTTAATGGTATTAAAACACAACAGCTGGAAGTCAATCAGTACCTAGGCACGAAATTCTCTTGTTGCACGTTGTCTATGTTAGGAATTACAGCAGCTTGATCGACTTGTCCTTGATTAAGAAATTGAATCCTGAATCCAAAATCATTCGCAAGCATTATGAAGCATTACAAACTTATGATTATCTAGCTGGGTTCATGTTCAAGCTATGATGTTACTTTCCTCATTGAAAAACTATTTCTTTTTTTTTTACAGCAAATACTAAATATGAAAAATTGGATATTGGGGAGCAGGAAAAGAAGGTCCAGATTGATTGAAGCCACCATGTTGTGAAGTGGTTGCATTCGGTATCATATAGCCATGTCCCGGCTGAGGTTGATGAATAAAGGAGTTCTGATGCCTGAATAATATTCAAATAGTTAAACAAAGAACTGTTATTCTCACAAAAAAGAGAGATAGAGAGCTTAAAAAGACTTGGAAGATCCTCGACCTCGTCAATTTTGGTCAAGTTTATTGTTTTCATGATTAAAAAAGTGTATATTCGAGGTTAATACCATTGATTCATTGGAGGTTGAGGTCCAGGTAGCATCGCAGGCACTTGATTGCTCATAATTGGTAACTGATAAATAGTCCATTGTTGGTCCCTAAATTAGCAACATATGCATAATCGCTAGCTATTAATCCACTAAGCATTTTATATCATTTTAGCTTACCTATATTCAAACATGATGAATGTCAATATATTTTTAAAATAATGATGTTAAATAATGAACATTTGAACAAGAAGAAGAAGTTAAATAATGATGAATATTATGTACCTTGATGGAGTTTGAGGCCAATTTGGTTCATTTTGGTTGATCCATGATGATGATGTTCCATGTAAATCTCCCATTGTTGTCTGTTTGTTTAACAATAAACATTGTGAAGATGCTCGAGATAAATTCATACACGAAAACATAAAACTTTTTGATCCAATGGGTGATACAAACACTTGCTAATTCAATGGACATTGTAGCAAATTGGAGTAGGCATGAGTAATCACCATGGTTTGAGGAAATGAAGGTGGAAACAGAGTTGTTTGTTGAATACTATCGTTGATCACATTGTTCTGTCCACCTTGATCGTTGCATGATATGGAGCTTTCGTTGACTGGAACCTCCGGTGGTGGCCTGCTTCCATGGACAGTGACGACATTAATTTTTTTGGGAATATAGAGGATAAACAGAAGAATAACTAAAGTGCAAGCAATCATCTTCTGATAAAATATGCTTAAGAATGACGCACAAGAGAAGCTCAGATATATTGAATGAATCTTCTTGTGATTGAAAATCGAACTGATTCGATGTCAAGTTTGACATCATCCTCATTACAAGACGGTGGGACTCCTTCCATCTGAGGTTTAAAAAAGAACAGAAAGCACAGATTAGATGTGTGTGTGTGTGTCTATATATATATATATATATGACTTATTTATTTGTTAAAGAGATTCAGATGAAAAATAGGAAATATAAATGTTGCTGTTAATGATTTAATTATTTGTTTTAATGCTAAATTATTTGTCACTTGTTGTAAACAAGTTTAATGAAAGGTAATTAATTAATACTGATCAAGTTAATTCATGAATCAGTAAAAAACAATTTCATTGAATCATTATGTCAGAAAAATATTGGATAAAAATTAATGGCAGTCCCACTAATTGTAAAAGAAGAAGGTGAAACTAAAATAAAAAGTTTGTCGCATGTGTGCGGCATCGCTGCGAAAACATTCACTCTCAAATCGTTATCTAATGTGGCAAATTTGAGGAGACAAGAAATTCTTGTCTTTTATTAATGGAAAAATAGAATGGGAGTCGCCACCTAGTATTTTGATAACTAGAAAACCTAACTGGTCTCAGAGATCAGGTACGGGGATTGGTTGCGTAAAAGAAAAGTTTTAGCACCCCAAATATGTCCTACCTAAGGTAAGCTGCATTGTTTAATTGTTTGATAAAATTTAAGGTCTTGTCGTGTTTTTTAGTTGTTGGTTCGTCTATGGTTTAAGAAAAAAATCATCTTTAGTAAAGAGATCCTTATCTTATTGGGTATGACCTAATTGTTTTAACGTCAACAAAAAAATTTTAATATCCGGAATACGTCTTACATATAAGATCATAACCCTAGATATTAAAGGAAAACAAAATAAGTTTTTTGGAATTTTTGAAATATTGGCCTAGTTCTCGTGACTTTAATAAACTGGTTATTAAAGCCAAAATGCATATTAATACAAATTTTTGAATCTTTATTGTATGAAAATATGATATGATATGATTTTTTTTTTTGAAAGACTAGGCCGTATGCATGAAAACAAAAAATATATTTTTTATATTTTTGTCGAAAACCGGGTATTTTAATACCAAATTTGTATCTTAACAATATAAAAATACAAACCGATATTGATTAAAATACAATAAAAAATTTTCAGAAATCACTAATTTTTAAAAATATTTATTTTATTTTATTTTATTATAATTAATTTTTTTTTAGCTCGACCCAGCTCGGTTCATGTAGCTGAGCTGAACCCAACTGGTTTCTACCCGCAAGCGTGGGTGAACAATTCACGCACGCCTGCTATGGTGTAATTAATCTTCAAGTGCACGGTGTTTGTGCATTGTCTGAAAAATTGGAGAAGCTTACCTGGAAGCAACGAAGGCAACAACAAGCGACCTCAATCTTCTTCTTTTCGTTTGTAAATTCTGGTTCAACTGGTTTCCCTGTTTTCCTTTCCTATTCTTCTTTCTCCTCTCTCGTTCTCCCCACTGTCTCGTTCTTTTTCTTTTTTTTTTGCTGTGTTTCTGCCTTGTTCTTTTTTCTTTCCCTCTCTATGTCGTCTTTATCTCCCTCCTTCAACGTTCTCCCCTCTCTGCACTGACTTCGTGGTGGTGCTGCTGCGCTCGTTGGTTCACAGTGGCGGCTTCGCGGTTGCAGATGAAGATGACAGTGTGGAAGGGCTGATCCACCAACACCTCTCCTCTCTCCTTTCTTCCTCTTCTGTCCGTTCTCCCCCCTGTCTTTCCCCTCTCTCGCTGTCTTTTTTTCCCTGTCGTTCTTTGCTGTCTCGTTCCCTCTGTCCCCCCTCTGGTTTTTCTTCTCTCCCTCTCTGGTTCTCTCAAACGTCCCCTGGAGCTGCTGCCTGAAAATGAAGACGAAGTTGAGGGTGATCAGTGCTGTGATCGAGCGACGTTTTTTTCTTTCCTTCTGCTACTGTTTTCATTCCTGCACTCTTCTTCTTCTTTGTTTCTGATTTTCTGAAATGAAGAAGACGATGGCAACGCTGGTTCTGATCTCAATGATTTCCTCTGTTTACATTATTTCCTTCTGCTTTTCTGATCTTCTTTCTTCCCGGCTCCTCCCTCCTTTTCCTTCTCTCGTTCTCCCCTTTTATAGCCAAAACTGCATACGTTCAGGACCATTATTGCAGTTGTAACGGTAGAGAAATAATAGCTGTGAAACGTTCCCATAATCTGTGGCATTTGTTGCTGAAAACGGTTCCTGTTTGCTGAAACGGCTGCTTTGAAGAGGGTGATGAACAGTGTCGAAGGAAACGGCGCCGTTTCACAATTCAAATGAATATTTTGGATTCGGTCCCTGGTTGTTTTGACAAATTTGTAATCAAGCCCCCCGGATGAATTGTAATTGGATCCCTTGATTACAGCGTCGTTTCCGGTTTGGTCCTTGGTTTATGATTGTTTTATTTAAATCCCTAATTGACTACCAAACTTCAATAATTACGCAATTAAACCCCTGATTTGACCAAATCAACTCTTTAAAATTATAATTGGACTTCATAACTTTAATTACTTTCAATAAAAAACTAAATTGACTTAAAAAAATCAATTTTCTTACAATTAAACCCTCCATAAATTCGATTAAACCTTGGATAAAATTTAATTGAGTCCATAAACATTTTATTTTGGACTTTTCTTTCTCAACTTGAATTTTCTTTGTCAATAGGGCTCTTATCAGTAGAAAATATAACATTAAATTTCAATTCTTGTATTTTTGAACCTCCTCAACCAATTCCTAGGCATTTATGGACGTTCTAGCGTCCTTTTCTCACTCCTGTTATTATTATTATTTTTATTCCTTCTGAATTTTTTTATTTTTTTATTTTTTGTATGAAACCTAAAAATGAATAACAACAAAGTTAAAAACAGCAAAGAATTTTGAAAAGATAAAAACAATGAGTTCAAGGTTTACGGTTATATAATTTAGTATGAACACCACAGGGCATGGATTATAAAATCCGAGAAAAAGATCGATTTATTTATCATGGATTTCTTTAAAGATTCAAACCATATATAGTTACATATAGAAAAACAAAAACACCAACAAGATGAAGTACAAATAATTTACCTGGATTCAAGATGTTCTTCAAGTGCTAGCTGGTTTGCTTGAGCAGTGATCAGCCAAAAGAAAAGGAAGAGAAATCACAGATCAGAGAAGAATATATGGCTTAGAAAAATAATAAAGTTGCAGTTAACATAAACTAGTTCGTACTGATCATGGGCTGTGGAAAGGAAAATAGGGAATTCTATTGTGAGATGAGATGTGACGTGGAAGAGAATGTTAGGTCAGCTAAATAATAATTAAAAGAGTTAACGTGTGGACCCACCCCAATGTTCAAACTTTGAAGGAGCTGCCATGAACATGTAAACAGTAAACACATGAATATGAGAAAGAACAGCATATTTCTTCATGTGTGAAGTTGTTTCTGATAATATTTTTTATTTAAAAATATATTAAAATATTATTTTAATTTTTTTTAATATCAACATATTCAAATAATTCAAAAAAAATAAAAAATAATAAAAATTTTAAAAAAAAATCACTGCGACTGTAAAGACAAACCAACTATGACTATGCTAGTAGGTGTGAGATTGATAGCAAAGACGAAAGCATACCAATACAACAATCACATTCTCAAATATTCGAATTTTAAAAAAACATATCGAAATATAGTTTTAAAGTTGTGTCAAATGTAGAATGCTTTAATTAATACGAGGAAACTCTTGTTTATAATATAGTTTTATACAGGGACCGTTATAAATAATTTGGTATTATAATAATAATTGTTTTTTAAGTATTTTTTATTTAAAAATATACTTCTATTTCTAATTTATAAATATAATATGATACAAATAGTAATCATGGATATAGTAAAATTTATTTCTGAGATTAACATATTAAAACAATATAAAAATATCTAAAAAATAATTTTAAAAAAAATTAAATTTTAATTTAAAAAAATTATTTATTTGCCTGGTGGGCTTCCTCGGTACACCACGCTGCACTTCCTTAAATGAAAATATTAAAGTCAGTGTGTGCATCAGACCTCATCCTCAATTGACTCCGATTGTTGAAATAACTTAATCTTCTAATAAAGTTTGTTTTTGAATATAAATTCTATCCTTACTAAATTATTAGGAAGTAACATTATAACATTTTTAAGTCTGCTTAATTTATTTGGTTTAAGATACTATTTTAATATAGTATTAGATATTTAATAACTTACGAGTTACTTATTAAGATAATTCAGATTAATTATTTTTATTAAAATAATATTATTTCATTTATTTCTATTAACATTGCTAGATATGAAGTAGTTTAGTTTGATTAGATGATTCAATTACAAATCCAATATAAATTAAGGTTAAAATTTTGAGTTCTTTAAAATAAATCATCAAACTAGACAGGTTTAACAACTAATATATATATATATATATATATTATTCAACCAAATAATTGCTTGTGACATATATGTGGCGAGCTTCCTAGTATTAAAAATTTAAGATTATCAAATAATTAAACTTTTTATCTAAACCAATAAATTATTTAATCTTAATTATTTAAAAATATTTTAAATTTTAAAATTATATTTCATCACGTCTCTCATGATCCCCGTTGTGTCAAAAACAAATTGCCTAAAATTTAGGCTTTAGCAGTTCCTTTTTTGAAATCCTCATTAGTGAAATTTCACGACTGCTTTAGCAGTTCCTTTTTTATGTGCTTTCATCTTAAACTCGTGACCAAAAGGTAAAACACAATTTATTTTAGATTTATAATTAAAAATAAAAAAGATAATAATTATAGGGATAGAATTTTAAAAAATCACGCATATGCTACTTTCTAGTTTTAGTATTAAATTTGGAATTTAAAAAATGTGTTTATGAATATGGTAGTTTCAGGTTTAGAAACCAAAACTGTCATATTCATACTCTCTCTTGGACATTTTAAAAATGTGTGTAGAAGAATACTTTCACTAATTATTTATAATATTAGGTTACTTTAATGATAAATCAATATAGTATTTTTTTTTTATGTTTTGGATTTTCATCTTGGGGAAACTCAATAGGATGAAAATAAAATATTAATCAAACTTAAAATTATAATTGTTTATCCATCGAGTTAAAAAAAAAAAAAAAACAATTCAGTAGTCTTTAATGAAATAAAAAAATGAAAAATGTTATTTATGTAATTGTAAGCATACTATATTATATTACTTTACAAAAGGGACGAAGGACATCCTTTGCATTAGGATGCTCCCACTCCACTACTGACTCCCACCATTGTCTTGGACATGCTATGATTTTTTTAAGAGATGGGGGAGGAGATGGCTGGCCATTTTCAAGCAACGGAAGACAAATTGGTATCCTCTTCAGCTTCTCACAAGATGTTACAGTAATATCTTTAAGAGAATTACAAATCAGTTTTGCACTGCAAATGCTTTTCAGTTCTGGTAAGCAAACCAATTCCAGAGTTATTAACTTTGGGAGAATGACTTCCGTGATGGAATTGGAGCTGCTGCTTTCTTCATCTGTTGTTCCTATTATCTCCTCCATTTCATAACAGGAACACACTTCAATCCTTCTCAGGTTTACGAGGTTTGGCAGCAACACAAGCGGGAACAGCTTCTTCATACTTTTACACTTATAACAAAAAAACTCTTTAAGACCAGAAAATGTACCGTTACATGATGGCAATCGTGGTGGAGCAGAGCAGAACCAAGAAGATGAAACCAAGCTCTCCATGTTATAGCATTCCCGAATGTTGATGCGCTCCAGTTCAGTTGCATTCTCTAATGACAAAACATCACATAAACTTCTTGCATCGATGCATTCACAAATCAGTTCTTGAATGCCATTTAAGAACTTGACCTGAAAATCTCTATCTTCGTTGATACTCAAATTACCCAACACAACTGTTTTACTTGGAAAACTTCCGATGCCATATCCATATCTTCTCTCTCCTACTAAAATCTTGCATGTGCTTAATGATAGGATCCCATCCCGAGATCTGAGAGACTCCACGAAGTCAGAAAAACCTTCGAAATGGCACTCCAAAGTTTCCAAATTTCTCAAGGATCCTACTTCCTTTCCTTTAACTGTCATCCGAGCATTTCCTTTAACTGTTATCGGAGCATTCGTAAACTCTTCTAGTACAAAGACTTGCAGGTGGGAGAGTTTTAGTAATATCCCACTAGGAAACTCCTTTTCACCACATCTATTCATTCTAAGATACCTCAGGTTGGTTAGGCATTCCATTCCTTGTGGCATCTTTTCAAGTGTAGTGCAAGAGAGATCCAACCTATTCAGTGCCCTGAGCTTCTTTAATGATGGAACACGTCTTAATTTCTTACAATCATTGAGCAATAATGCTGTAAGACTCACCAAATCAGAGACAGAGTCTGGCAAGTTTTCAATACCTGTCCAAGACAGATCGAGGACCTTGAGCCCATGCAATTGCTTGAAAAATGAATCAGCAATAAATCGCAACCAACGATTTTTACATAGCAATAGAGTTGATAGATTGGGACACCTGGGTGAATAGCTGCAAGGAATTTCTCCGATCATGTTTCTCATTAGTGAAACCATTGTCAGATTCTCCGTCCACTGCTCTGCATCTGGCAACTCTTTTAATTGCGCACCTGCTTTAACCATGACTTTATAGTTGTCTTGTAGTATATGGATGGTCATATCCCTAATCAAGTCATGCATCTTGACACGTCTACTACCATCACCATCCATCTTGACACGTCTACTACCATCACCATCCATTTTAGCATTTTCCAATAGGCAGACATTTTCAAGTTTATTAAGCATCGTGTGGCCCTCATCAAATGCATCTCCCCTGCTCCTCATTCCTTTAATTATTCCCTCATCGATCAAATAACCTATCAACTGCTCCCTTTGAATCTCACCATCTTCAGGGAATAATGCACAGTATAAGAGACATTGTTGTAGTGCTAAATCACCTAACCGATCATAACTAAACCTCAATAACTTGAATACCTTCTCATCCATGTCCCTAAATTCTGATTCTCTCAATTTCTTCAATGTATTCCTCCAATCATGTAGATCATCCACTCCCCTCAAGCTTCCTGCCATTGTAATAATTCCCAACGGCAAACCATCACATTCTCTAGCAATAGCTTTTGCAATTCGTTCCACTTCTGGTAAAAGTGTGATGTCATGTCCAAGTTTCTTCATGAATAAAGTCCAAGCTTCTCCCTCGAAAAGTGGCTTCACTTTTATTTTGGGGTGGCAAGCCATCTGATGACAAACTATTTTTGATCGAGTTGTCATAATCAGCTTGCATCCTTTCAACGGGACAGGAATTCCCACTTCCTCAAGCTCAAAATTGTTCCACAAATCATCTAAAATGAGAATCCATTTTCGTTTCTTCCTTAGTTTTTCTGACAATTTAGCAGCTCTATGCAGATCATCATCTTCGCTTGAAAGGTCTAGATGAAGACGTTTAGCAATAAGATTCTGCAATCTATTAATGCTGAAATCTTGAGATACAATCACCCACCAAACATGATCACAAATATCTCGTCTTTGTAGAAGCTCATTATGAACATGTTTTAGTATTGTTGTTTTACCAACTCCTCCCATTCCATAAATACCAATGGTTGAGACTTCATCATCCATTAACAGAGACCATATCACCTTTGTATTCTCTTCAAATGCTTGACCCACTGGCTTTGTAGAGCTAGTAGGTAATGGAACTCCTCTAGTCTCACTTGTGTTGTATTTAAGGCTTATAGAAGATCTAGCTCCTGCGCCAGCCTGCACTAATCTTCCACTATTCTCCATATCCTCCTCCACTGGTTCTGTCCTCACTCTAACCATGTTCTGCACATCATTCATAATGACATCATTGTTTATTGATGGAGCAAATAGGTGGTCGTAATATCTTCCATGATCAAGACACAATGGATCCGTTGGTTGGGATGAATCTCCTCGAGGCTCATTAGCTTGATTAATTGATGGCCTCTCACAAGAGCCACCTCTCTCCAGATGCTGCACTTGTTCTGTTCTCGGTACAGTTTCAAATGCATCATGCAGACGCTCCACATCCTCGTCTTCCTGCATTAAATAGGTAGAGATTTCATTCAGCTTCGCCTTTGAAAGGGCAGAGTGTATCTGAACCCAAGTACCATCAGCAAATTGATCCACTAAATCTGTTCTTTGCGTTGCTTCTCCTCTATTCTCATGAGCATCAACTCTGAGTCTCCAAGGAGAGACACTTCTGTCAACATGCTGAAAAGATCCTTCACCAGTGTATTCCATACCATTTGCCGCTTCTAAACGCGAATGAATTCTCTCACGCCCAACACCTTGTGCCAAATTAACAAGTACTGCATTGTCTTGTTCTTGTGGACAGGTGGAAATGGCATAATCATTAACATTGCTTGAACTTGCTATGCCTTTATGTCTTTTGTAGCCACCACGCATAGCTAGAAAGGCTGCTTCTTGAACTTCGTTAGGCACCTGACCACAAATGCCAACACCATGCCCTCTCTCTCCCGAAAAATGCCATTTGATCCTCGAAATGGAAGTACCATTGGCAAATAAATGCCCACAAAACTTACACTTCATGCTTCCATCATTCATATCTTCAACTTCCTTCCAAAACGGATCATCTGATCTAACCATTTTGTCCTACAGATAAAAAGGGTAATAATATTGAATAAAAATTAATGGAAGTACATTAATTGGAAAAGGAAGGTTGAAACTAAAATAATAAGTTACAAACAGCGAAGAAACTAATAAGAAAAAACAATGAATTCAAGGTTAACTTGGGGTCCATTTAGTATGAACTGCACAAGGCATGGATTGTTACAACTGAGAAAGATCAAATTATTTATTTTTGGAAACTGTTGATGATCCTATCTCCAAAGTTTCTCATTATAATTTCTACAACTTGTGTTTTCCTTGAAAGATTCAAACCAGAGTTACATGTGAAAAACAAAATGAAGAAGATGGATTATAAATAATTTACCTGGATTCAATTGTGCTTCAAGTGCTGGTTTGCTTAAGCAGTATTCAGCAAAAAAAGACAAGAACAGAGAAGAATATACGGTTTAAAAATAAGAAGGAAGTTGCAAGATGTCGAGCTCCAGATGATTCGATTCAATCAGAAAAGGAAGCACTGATCATCAGAAAGGTTTAAGAAATTTGATGTGGGAAATTGGGAAATCAATGGTATAATGAGATGAGATTTGGAAGAGAATGTTACAGTAGCAAAGACTATTGTAATTGTTTGACAAGAAGGAAGTTGGTAGGAAGGAAGCCACAAAATTTCACCTACCAGAGATTATATTATAAGATATGGCAAGTTACTGTACACCTCAAATTTTCTTTTCTTTTGTCTAGCGCTGCATATAATTGAAAACTTCAACAAAAGAATCAGAAGCTAATTGCTGTCTGAGTTAACGTGTGGACCCACCCCATTGTTGATACTTTGGAAAAAGCTGGCCTGAAAATGTAAGAGCCTGAAGCTTAGCTTCAAGAGCTGTAGCAAATTATTGACCGTCATTAGCTGATCCACTCCAACTTCCATTCCCTAAAAATTTAACGAAGAACAACATTAGCACAAAAAAAAAAAAAAATCTTGCTTAGGGGTACTGAAACTACCGTTTTATATATAACTAAAGAAATTTTACTTATGATTACCTACTTAGTTCACACCTTGAGCTTGAGAGATCAGGCAGAAACACAAGTTTGATCGCTCCCATAAAGGTTCAAAAACTGCTTTTCCTAGTTAGCATTTCCATGAGCAGTAAGCGTCCTATCCGTTTTGGATTTACAACTAGTTTCGTTGCCCACGCTTAGTTTCGAGGTGTCAGCAACGTTCTTCTGAGCATAAATTCTTCTTTAAAACAAAAGGCGTATATGGTTATTGTATGGCATAATCCTGCAAAGTGTGAGTGCTTATTTGCCTCTATGACATGGATATGGCTTAGAAATTATAGAGAATCTCTGAGTTCCAGTTTTGTATATATCTTGGCATGCTTCTCATTAGTGAAAAAGCTAAATGCAATTTATTGCACGCTGCTAGTTGGGATATACAGAACTCAGTTCAACCCAGCAAGTCGCTGCATCAGAGTTAAAACTCCATAGCAGTCAGCACAATCTATGATGATAAAATTGAAAACAAAACAATCAACGACTAAAATTAAAAAAAATGCATCTAAGGCTTAGAAAAAACTGAGATAAAAACACTATTTTTCTCTCTTCATACATGGTAGAAGCCTGAGCATATTTATTTATTTTTAATTTTAATTTTAATAATAGTTGTGTTCTTTCTACCCCAAGAAATCAAGAACGCTAATTTCATTAAACAAGATTCTAAAGCCCATATTTAGATAAATTAGAAGAAAGGACTCCAACCCTAGCGCAAAAAGACCTATAAACTAGCCTAACAAATCATACCCAGAGAAGCAATATGTTTATTGACATAAATAATTCTAAATTTAATAAGTCTATTTAATAAAAAAAAAAAAAAATTGAGCTAGCTTGTTTCTAGCTTTTGCTTCTCTGGGTATGATTTGTTAGGCTAGTTTATGTTGAAGTTTTAGAATTCTCAATTAGTTATTTGTTCTGTTAATAATGTCCTAGTTTATAGGACAATTTGTTGTTATTTGATTCAGTCTTATATTCACTTACACGTTCTTAGGAGTGGGATATGTAGAGTTGGTTTTTCTGTTATATTTCTTTTTCCTGTAACAGGCTATAAAGCCATTGCTTATGCAATCAATAATATTATCTTTTTCAGTCATCAAAACCTGTAACTTTATTCTGAGATCTAACATTTGGTATCAGAGCTTCATCATAGAGGCCTAATTGAGTTATTTTAAGAAACTGCAGTTTCTTGAGGAAGAAGCAAGAGTAAGAGCTTAGCAACAGCAAGAAGTATCAGAAACTCATGGCAACAGAGAACAACAGCAGCTTTGTTCAGCCAGCAATACCAAGATTCGATGGTCATTATGACCATTGGGCCATGCTCATGGAAAACTTTCTTAGATCAAAGGAATACTGGGAATTGATAGAGAATGGGATTCCTGCAACTGAAAGAGGCACAACGAAAGAGTACTGATGACCATAAATTAAAAGATTTGAAAGTCAAGAACTATCTATTCCAAGCTATAGATAGGACTATTATTGAGACCATACTCAATAAGGAAACTGCAAAGGCTATCTAGGATTCAATGCGACTGAAGTATCAAGGCTCTACCAAGGTTAAACGTACTCAGCTACAAGCTTTGAGGAGAGAGTTCGAAATCCTTGGCATGAAGGAAGGTGAAAAAATTGATGAGTATTTTGCCAGGACATTGACTATTGCAAACAAGATGAAGGCGCATGGAGAAAGGATGGAGCAAACCATAATCATTGAAAAAATCTTAAGATCAATGACTCTCAAGTTCAATTATGTCGTTTGTTCCATAGAAGAGTCCAATGACCTCTCTATCATGACCATAGATGAGCTTCAAAGTAGCTTGTTAGTTCATGAACAGAGGATGTAAGGCTAAAAGGAAGAAGAACATGCTTTAAACATCACCAATTCAGAAAGGAGTGGAGGAAGATACAAACACAAAGTTGAAGGGAGAAGAAGATCTCGTGGAGATTTCAGAGGCAGAGGCCTGGGCATGGGTACGCAATCCTTCAACAAAGCCTTGGTTCAATGCTATAATTTCCAGAAACTAGGACATTTCCAATATGAATGTCCTAGTGGGGAGAAAGGTGCAAATTACGCTGAATTAGATGAAGAAGAAGAGATGTTTCTTATGGCATATGTGGAGGAAAACCAATCAACGAGAGAGAATGTATGGTTTCTTGACTCAGGCTGCAGCAACCACATGTGTGGAATCAAGGATTGGTTTTTTGATCTTGATGAAACGTTCAGGCAATCGGTGAAGCTTGGAGATAATTCAAGAATGTTGGCTATGGGAAAAGGACATGCCAAGCTTCATATAAATGGATTAACTTAGGTGATAACCGAAGTCTATTTTATACCTGAGTTAAGAAATAATCTCTTAAGCATTGGTCAGCTTCAAGAAAAGAACTTATCTATTCTCATCCAGCATGGCATGTGTAATATTTATCATCCTAGAAGAGGCTTAATTATACAAACACAGATGTCAGCCAACAGAATGTTTGTCGTACTTGCTTCTATAATCTCTCCAACTTCAACCTGTCTTCAAATCACATCTGAAGATAACACACAATTGTGGCACTGTCGGTATGGACACTTAAATTTCAAGGGATTGAGAACTTTGCACTATAAGGAGATGGTCAGAGGCTTGCCAATGCTCAAAGCTTCATCGAAAGTGTGTGATGACTATATGATTGGGAAGCAACATCGAGAAGCAATACCAAAGAAAAGCTTGAGGAGGGCATCTAAGCAGCTTCAACTGGTCCATGCAAATATTTGTGGACCTATCTTACCGAAATCAAACAGTGGCAAAAGGTATATAATCACTTTTATTGATGATTATAGTAGAAAGACTTGGGCATATTTTATGTCTGAAAAATCTGAAGCATTAGCCATGTTTAAGAAGTATAAGTTATTTGTGGAGAAGGAGATTGGGAATGATATTTACTGCTTAAGAACCGATAGAGGTGGAGAGTTTACTTCACTTGAATTCAACAACTTCTGCAGCCTACATGGAGTTAACAGACAACTTACCACGGCTTACACCCCACAGCAGAATGGAGTTGTCGAAAGAAAGAATAGTACCATAATGAACATGGTACGCAACATGCTATCGGGAAAAGAAGTATCAAAATAATTCTGGCCAGAAGCTGTAAAATGGTCTGTTTATATGCTGAATCGGAGTCCCACTTTAGCTGTCAAAGATAAAACTCCTGAAGAAGCCTGGAGTGGAATAAAGCCTTGTGTTGATCATTTTCGTGTATTTGGATGTGTGGCTCATGTTCATGTGCCTGACAGTCAAAGAAAGAAGCTGGATAATAAGAGTGTCAAATGTGTTCTTTTGGGTGTAAGTGAGGAATCAAAAGCATACAGGCTTTATGATCCCATTTCAAAGAAGATAGTGATCAGCAGAGATATAGTGTGTGTTGAGGATGAGAAATGGAATTGGGGTAGAAGTGCAGAAGAAATGAAACATGATATGTTAGAATGTGAAGGTGATAATGAAGATGCTGCTGTTAATGAGGACAAAGAAGGTTTGGAAGATGAGCAGACTGAATAAAATGAAGACACAGATAACTTATCACAAACTGAGTTATCTGAGGAAACACCACTGATTTCCAATCAAGGAAGGAGTCGAAGGCAACCAACACCAACTGAATTATCTGAGGAAACACCACTGAGTTCAAGTCAAGGAAGGAGTCGAAGGCAGCCAGCATGGCTGAAAGATTATATAACCAGTAAGAATTTATCTGATGAAGATAAGAGGCACAGTCTGGTAATGTTTACTTCAGCTGAAGATCCAGACACATTTGAAAAAGCATACAAGAGCATTAAATGGAGAGAGGCAATGAATATGGAGATAGGAGCTATTAACAAAAATGAGACATGGGAATTAACTGAATTGCCGGCTGGAGCTAAAAGAATAGGAGTGAAATGGGTGTTTAAGACAAAGTTTAATGAAAGAGGAGATGTGGACAAGCATAAAGCCCGACTTGTAGCAAAGGGATACTCTCAACGACAGGGAATTGATTACAATGAATTTTTTGCATCGGTGGCTAGGTGGGATACAATTAGAACAATTTTAGCTCTTGCAGCTCACAAAAGCTAGTGTGTTTTTCAGCTGGACGTAAAAAGTGTATTTTTGCATGGGGAATTAACTGAGGCAGTGTTCATTAATCAACCTCAAGGTTATGAAAAGACAGGAGAGGAGCACAAGGTTTATAGGCTAAAGAAGGCATTATACGGGCTTAAGCAAGCTCCTCGTGCCTGGTACAGCAAAATTGAGGCATACTTTGCCAAAGAAGGGTTTGAAAAATGTTTATGTGAGCACATATTATTTATAAAGTACTGTGACAAAGGGAAGTTTTTTATTGTGAGTCTCTATGTAGATGATCTTATTTTTACAGGAAATGATGAAGAGATGTTCAGGAATTTCAAGGAGTCAATGAAGAAGGAGTTCGATATGTCTGATCTTGGTAAGATGAAGTATTTTTTGGGTGTAGAGGTGGTACAAAATTTAGATGGGATCTTCATATGTCAACATAAGTATGCTAAAAAGGTGCTTGAAAGGTTTGGCATGAAAATGAGCAATCCTGTGAAGAATCCAATTGTTCCAGGATGTAAGTTGTCAAAGCATGAAGGTAGTGCAGTGAACGTGGATGCTACAGAGTACAAGAAATTGGTTGGAAGCTTGTTGTATTTGACAGCCACAAGACCTGATCTCATGTATGTTGTTGGACTGATTAGTAGATACATGGAGAAACCAACCGAAATACATTTGCAAGCTGGCAAGAGAATACTACAATACTTAAAGGGCACTATGGAGCTTGGAATTGGTTACAGAAAAGGTGGTGATGGAAGCTTAATAGCCTTTGTAGATAGTGACTATGTAGGAGACGTTGATGATCGAAAAAGTACATCTGGGTATGTGTCTATGCTAGGAACAGGAGTTGTTTCATGGTCTTCAAGAAAGTAGTCGATGGTGACTTTATCTACAACAAAGGCAGAGTTCATAGCAGCAGCTTCGTGTGCATGTCAAGGGGTCTGGTTACAAAGAATTCTTGAAAAACTTTGTCACGTTCAAAGTATGTGCATTACTATCTATTGTGACAATAGCTCTGCCATTAAACATTCAAGGAATCCAGTTTTGCATGGGCGAAGTAAACTTATCGATGTGAGGTTTCATTTCTTACGTGATCTTACAAGAGATGGGGTGGTGGAGTTAGTGCACTGCAGTACACAAGAGCAGGTATCTGATATCATGACTAAACCTCTCAAACTAGAGGTTTTTCTGAAGCTGAGAGACAAGCTTGGCATGTATCTAATGCCTTGAGTAAACTGAATGCACTGATGCAGTTTAGTTTACGGGAGGATGTTGAAGTTTTAGAATTCTCAATTAGTTATTTGTTCTGTTAATAATGTCCTAGTTTATAGGACAATCTGTTGTTATTTGATTCAGTCTTATATTCACTTACACGTTCTTAGGAGTGGAATACGTGGAGTTGGTTTTTCTGTTATTTTTCATTTTCCTGTAAC